>NW_021635453.1:0-37233 GCF_004799145.2 Neltuma alba | reverse complement strand
AAAGTGTTATAGAAATAAAGTTTTGAATCACTAATTTTTGAACACTTTATCGATAAATAGATGATTGATAACCTTATCGATAAACACAAAGCAAAAGTATATTTAGGAAAAACACATGCTATGCAGGTTGATCGAATAGGTGATCAATAAAAGGCTGATGATAATGTTATCGATAAAGAGATTTATTCTTGTAAAATCAAAGAGCTGATTTATTGATCATGTTATGTGAAAGCAAGGTAAACATGAAGTGTGGTAATTGATAATATTATCGATAATCTGATTATCGATTCGGTGATCGAAGAGCCACGATCTAATAAAGATACGTTGATTCTCGATCATGTGATCGATAATTTTCTGATCGATCAGGTGATCGATAAGCTACTAAAGTAAATACCTGCACCCAGAGTTATGAAGCAGTGTTTGATCATATTATGATAAATGGCTGATCGATAATGTGATCGATAAATGGCGACTAAATCAAAATATAGAATGAGTAGAACGCATTACCGTTTATCTGTCCTTTCATCGATAATCTGTTTATCGATCATGTGATCGATAAATACCTATCAAATTTGTATCCTGATATTCGATCATCCTGATTATCGATCAAGTGATCGATAATTTACTCCAGACTTTCATTCACGACTAAGTTAAGAATGATCGATCAACACATTATCTAACACGTTATCGATCAAAGTTTCTGTTAAGTTACTTAATTGAACAAAGATATTAACTATCAGCTTATTGATAAAACCTTAATCGATCAGATAATCGATCAACATACTGAAACATAAAATTACTTACTTTGTTATCATCAAGACCTTAATCCCAACATTCTCCCCCTTTTGATGATGACAAAACATAGGTAAGAAATATTAATCAAGTAACATCAGAAACAGTAAAATTAAAACAGTAGACAGATCAAAGTGAGAAAAATACTTTACTGAAGGCATGAACTGTCAGAATACATCAGTAAAACTCAGAATACATAAAAGTAGTAAGGCATATCAGTAAGGAGCTAAACATCAGAAAAAAATAAAAGCACATCCACATTAGAA
Source organism: Neltuma alba (assembly GCF_004799145.2). Lineage (NCBI taxonomy): Eukaryota > Viridiplantae > Streptophyta > Magnoliopsida > Fabales > Fabaceae > Neltuma > Neltuma alba. Next base: position 36,175 of record NW_021635453.1, on the reverse strand, counting down.
AAAGAGACATTAAGCATCAGAATGCTTCTCGCCCTTTTTGTCAGCATCAGATGAAGAAAGGAAGGAGTAGAAACAGTAGGAATGGGCAGGGGAATAGGAAGAGGGGGAAGGTGAGAAAGTGGAGAGAATGGTGGAATATGAAGAGAAGGAACCGACTGGGGAATAGTGATCAGAGCCAAAGTAGGAGAAGGAGTGGGAGAGTTAGGGGGTACTGGTGGTGAAGTGGAAATAGGAGAAGTGGGTAGAGGAGAGGTAGAAGGTCTGGGCCCATGATGAGGAGGAGATGGTGGATGATGGAGTAAGTCCTCAAAGCTAAAAGTAATGCTGGGGGCAGAGAAGTTGTTGCAGAGAGAGGCTACCATCCCTTTGAGCTCTTAAATCTCTCTGTCAACATAATCAAATCTCTGAGAAACCTCCTTTTCCAAGACCATCATTGCTTGTCGGTGAAGGTCTAAGATTTTGGAAATGCCCTCAAATTTTCTATCTGAGACTTCCCCATATTCTCGAGTAGTAACAAACTCTCTTCTCAAACTCTTGGAGTTAGCCTAAAACATCTCCCTGAGAGATCTCTCTATGAATGAGGGTCCAGGGGTATGAGAAGGAGCTGTAGTGGATTCAGCCTCATCTTCAGTCCTAGAGGTGCTGACAGCTGGTTGCTTCCCTTTGTCCTTCTGAGGCACCTTTTATGAGGGTCTAAAAGGTAGAGGGATCCTTATCTTGTGCAGTTGTGTAATGCCAAAGGCAGGAACCTTAGTCTTGGACTCTCCAGGCTCAAAAGGGGTAATGTTATTTGCCTGTAGGATATATGTGGCCAACTGAGGGTAGGGGATTGGTGTAGACTTGGATTTGTTGAGAACAAAATCCTTCATCTCATTATAGATCAAAGCCCCTATATTAATCTTTTCTCCACTGATTATCCGAGCCAGCAGCAAATAATCATCTTGAGTTAAGTGTGAAAAGCTCCCGGATTTGTTGATCATACTCCTTGAATAGATATAGTGGATTATTCTATAATAATCACACATCTGTTTAGGTGGAAAGTTTAGCTCACCGGGTAGTCATCACTTTGCATCAAAATCTTATAAGCTTTAATTTCATTCATATCTCCCCCTCTTATCGACTCTTGAGTTCCCAGCAATTCATTGATCTTAGTACTAGTAAGATGGAAGGTTCTACCTCTAAGTTTGACCCTTAAATAGTCATTTACCAGATTGTCCTGCTCATCATATTCTTCTACTGATTCCATATTACAGTAGAACCGTTTAATCACTTTAAGACAAAATTCCCCACCAATTATCAGCCAGTTTGAATAATATTCCAGAGGATCACTCTAGTCTAAATTAATCTGTATTTTTCTTTAAACTCTCAATATCCACAGATACAACAGGACAAAATCTTCAGTTTGCAAATCTGCCTTAAACTTAGTCAAATTCACGTTTTATCTAGGTTTCCAACTAATAACTCAGAAAAATCAGATGGAATACCTTCTGTGGGAATTTGCCGTGCCACACCTTCACTGGCTCTCTGCTTTTTCTACCTCGATTGCTTAGGAGTGGGAATTCTTAATGCGGTCTCCATAACTTTTTGAACTGAGGCTTCGTCATCTGACTCGGTTTCTGATTCCTCAGTGACTACCGGTAGCTTGGATTTGGACTAGGGAAATTTTCTTAGAGGAACGGGTTGATCTTCGGTCTGACTTTCTCAAATTTTCAAGACACCTCTCTTCTTGGATGATTCTTCCCTCACTTTCGGTCTATATCGCTTCTTAGTGCCCGAGGGAGTAGTGTCACTCGATTGGACTCGTTTCTTAGAGCTTTCTTCCTTCTCCACATTCGGCTGTTTTACTCGCGCCATTTCGGAGGTACCGACGGATTTTTGAGAAATTAATCGATTGAATAAGAGTATTTTGAGTTTGGTGGTAGTTGAGAAAGTGGTAGAGATGGATTCGAGTGGATCAGTGACCGGAAATTTAATGGAATAGTGATTTTGGACCATTGCTAGAAACAGGGGAGCGGTTTTGTTCGAGTCAGGGTTCGATAACTGACGGGGGGTTTTCAGAATTTCAACGTTATCAACTTCAGAATTATTGTTCATGTTATCGATCAATGGACGATTGATCACGTGTTCGATAAATATGAAAACACATAAGAATACTGAAGACAATTATCGATCACGTTATCGAACAATCAATTATCGAACATGTTATTGATAAAGTTGGTAGAGGAAATGCGTACCTGGTCTTTTTATCGATCATTTGATCGATAATCTGTTTATCGATCAGCTTATCGATTAATGCTTACCAAAATTTGAACAAAGTGTCGCAAAAGACTTGCTGCTCCTGATCGATAATCCATTTATCGATCAGCTTATCGATAATCATTATCTTCTTCACATGCTACATTTATCGATCAGGTGATTGATAAATTATCCCTTTGTGGCTTTATGATTATCGATATCTTGTTCGATTATTCCATACTCTGTTTACCTCTGTTTTTCTTCGACAAAACAGAGCTTCCTATAAAACACATTTCTATCCACTCCGATGCTTAAGTTAGTCATTTAATCATCAAAACATTAAATTAAAGATTCAAATTTGAGAGATAATATGAGATTTCTTACAACTCATTGGGATTTACCATTCCCAATTCTCTTCGAAAGAAGTTGAACTTCTATTGATCTAGAGACTTCGTGAAGATGTCGGCTATTTGATATTCAGTGGGGATGAATTCTACCTTTACATCTTTCTTTTGAACATGATCCCGAATGAAATGATGTCAAACATTGATATGCTTAGTTCGGGCATGATGGACTGGATTCTTGGATAGACTTATCATACTCGTGTTATCACATAGGATTGGAATCTCTTATAAGTTGATTCTTAGATCCTGTAGTTGTTGCTTTAACCATAGAATCTGAGCACAACAGCTTGTAGTGGCCACATATTCTGATTTTGTTGAGGAGATTGCCACAGTATTCTACTTTTTGCTTGACCACGAGACAAAGCACCCTTTGAAAAATTAACATTATCCACTAGTGCTTTTTCTGTCTGTCTTATATCCTCCATGATCTGCATCTGAGTATCCCATTAGATATCCTGCTCCCTTCTTTGGATACCAGATTCCCAAATTCTGAGTTCTGACAAGGTATCTGAGAATTCTCTTGATGGCTTCTTTATGTGACTCTTTTAGAGCTGATTGATATCTTGCGTACATTTCCACACTGAATTGAATATCTGGTCTACTAGTAGTGAGATATAGTAATGAGCCAATCATTCCTCTATATCTGGTCAGATTCACGTCCTTGCCTTTTTCGTCTACATCTAGCGAGATAGTTGAGCTCACAGGAGTTTTTACACTTTTGGCATTTTCTAATCCATATTTCTTTAGTAACTCCTTCAGATACTTCGTCTGGGGTATAAATATGCCGTTTTTTCCTGCTTGATTTGTAATCCTAGAAAGAAATTTAGCTCTTCCATCATCGACATTTCGAACTCTCCCTGCATTAGCTTAGCAAAATCTTGATAAAGATCTTCATTAGTAGCTCCGAAAATAATATCATCCACATAAATTTGAACAATCAAAAGATCTTTCCTACTTCTTTTAATGGAAAGAGTAGCATCTACTTTGCCTCTTTCAAATCCTTTTTCTATCAAAAAATTGCTAAGTCATTCATACCAAGCTCTAGGAGCTTGTTTTAAACCATATAAAGCCTTTTTCAGTTTATAAACATGATCAGGAAAGTTTGAATCTTCAAAACCAGGAGGTTGTTCGATAAAAACTTCTAAAATATAGCCATTCAAAAATGCACTTTTAACATCCATTTGATATAATTTGAAATCTTTAATGCAAGCAAAGGCTAAGAGTACTTGTATGGCCTCCAATCTGGCTACTGGAGCATAAGTTTCTTCATAATCAATGCCTTCTTCTTGATTATATCCTTTAGCTACCAATCTGGCTTTGTTTCTGATGATTTATACAGACTCATCGAGCTTATTTTTGAATACTCATTTGGTACCTATGACCGGATGATCATTAGGTCTGGGTACCAGTTCCCAAACTTGATTTATCTTGAATTAGTTAAGCTCTTCCTGTATTGTGACTATCCAGAATTCATCAGATAGGGTCTCGTCAACATTGGTAGGTTCAATATGGGACATGAATGCAGAGAAGCACACTTCATTCAACACTTGTCTCCGGGTTTTGACCCCTTTATTGACTTTACCAATGACTTGTTCCAGTGGATGGTCTCGGTTATGTCTCCAAGCCTTAGGCTGCTCTAAATTTTCTTGTGAAGAAGGTTCATTTAGATCATTTTTGTTTTCTGAATATTCTTCTGAAGGTAATTTGTTTGAAGACTTGTTTAAATCCAGTTTTTGAAAATTTTGAACAATCTCAGCATCATCATCTAGATGTTTTGAAATCGGTTTGGTTTCAGCAAACACAGCATGTATTGATTCTTCAATTGTAAAAGTACATTTATTGAAAACCCTATAAGCTTTACTACGATTAGAGTAACCAAGAAATAAACCTTCATCAGCTTTAGGATCGAATTTACCCAGATTCTCTTTGTTGTTGTTGTGAATGTAGCATTTACTCTCGAAGATCCTTAGATGAGCCAGGTTAGGCTTTCTTCCTTTGTATAGCTCATATGGTTTTTTCCCGAGTAGTGTTCTAATGTAGGCTCTATTGGAGATGTAGCAAGCCGTGCTCATTGCTTCTACCCAGAACACTTGTGAAATTCCTTTCTCATTCAGTATTGCCCTTGCCATTTCTGTGAGCACTCTGTTTTTCCATTTGACAACACCGTTTTGTTGAGGAGTTCTTGGTGCTGAAAAATTGTGATCAATTCCATGCTCGTCACAGTAGTTTGCGAATTCATTGTTTTCAAATTCTCCTCTGTGATCAGACCTGATTGACACAATGGAAATACCTTTCTCATTTTGGACCTTTTTGGCAAAAACAATGAATGCATTAAATGTTTCATCTTTGGAGAAAAGAAACAAAGTCCAAGTGAATTTGGAATAGTCATCAACTATCACAGGAGTGTATAGGTTTCCACCAAAACTTTTCACTCTCGACGGACCAACCAAATCCATATGAAGCATTTGGACTGACCTTTAGGTTGAGACTATCTTCTTTGATTTAAACGAAGACTTTATTTGTTTACCCTTCTGACAGGCGTCACAGATAATATCATGTTCATACTGAATATTTGGTAAACCAACAACCAAACCCCTTTTGTTAATTTTGAAAGTTGATTCATGTTAACATGTGCAAGACGTTTATGCCAAACCCAACTAATAAAATAGTTTTTAGAAGATTTAGAGTCAATTTGAAGTATATAACAATTACCATCCCTTGGAGCTCTCAGCTTTATATTCAACTCTTCTTTCTTCAATGGCAGGTCGTCTTTACTTATTACTAAGCATTCTTCGGAATCAAAGATCACCCAGTTGTTTTTGTCGGTACTCTGACTGACACTGAGTAGATTGTGACACAAACATTCCACGTAGTACACATCTTCAACCTTCATTCCTTTGTTACTTCCTATCTCTTTGATTTCAGCAATTCTTCCAGATTGATTGCCACTGAAACTTACTTTGCCTTCATCTTTTGGTTTGAGTGATGTGAACTTCTAAGTATCACCTGTCATGTTCTGGAGCATCTACTGTCGATGTACCATTTATTCGTTCTGGATGCTTTAAGGCATACCTACAAAAAACACAATCATGTTTTAGGTACCCATACCTTCTTGGGTCCTTTTTGGTTAGTATGAGTTGTCCTAGGTACATAAATACCTTTGGGCACCCATTTTAATGTCTGGTAAATTCCTTTCTTCTTGTGATAACAAGAAGAGGTTGTATGACCTTTACGGTCGCAATAAGAGCAAAGTGCAAAAGGATTAGAGGAATGAATAGTATTTCTAAAGAATATAAGATACGATCAACCACTAATCTTCTTCTTTCCCTTCGTCTTATCCTGAACAGGATCATATCTTATTCCAGTTTTATCCATCGAACACCGTTGAGTTCCCAAAATCACTTTGAGTATTTCACTACCCTTAGGGAATTTTTCTAAAGTTTTTGTGACATCCTCGGCCTTCTTTCTGTTCTTTTCACATTCCATGCATACTAGAGGTGGGACTATGTTGTCTTTAGGCTTCATTTGCTGTTCTTTCAGGAACTTTATTCTTTTCTTAGAGCTTACCAACTCCTTTGCAATTCTTACTAATTCCAAATGTAATGCATTGTATTCAGATTGTAATTCATCATACGAGGGTTCAGAAGTGATTACCTCATCTGTCTCTGATTCTTTGTCTTCCTGGGCCATGAGACGGATGTTGGCAGTTTCTTTATCATCACTTTCTTCTTCTTCTTCCGAAGAACTATCGCCCCAGATTGATGTGACAAAGGCTTTCTTCTTTCTAAATCTTTCTTTCTTCTTTTCTTTGTCCTTCATCTTGGATAGCTGGGGACACTCTGCTTTGATGTGTCCTGGTTTCTTGCATTCGAAGTAGATGATCCGTTCTTTTGACTCATTTTGAGATGTTGAGATTCTGTGTTTTGACTGGAACTTCCTTCCAACTTTGCTCTTGTAGAATTTCTTGAATCTTCAGACGATAAGACCAATTTCATCATCCTCCAAGTCTTCCTCGTTTTCATCTTCGCTCTCTTGAGTTTTTAAGAGTGATACTTTTGCAGTTCTTCTCGTTCATCTCCTTTTTATATCTTTGCTTGCTCTCATATTCTGCAAGGCTTCCGAATAGTGCTGCAACAGAGCCAATTAATTCTCCCTTTGTTTCTTCAATTACTGTTACCTTCGGCTCCCATTCTTTTGAGACCACTTAAAATATTTCTCATTTAGTCCTCCTGACTATACTTCTTTCCGAATGCCATGAGATGATTTATGAGATGTGAGAATCTGACTTCCATATCTCGGACTATCACACCTTACTATCGGATCTACTTAGGATTTAATCAAAACCATTTTAGACCACATTGGATGGTCTTGGGCTCAAAATTCATGAAAAACGCTGATTTTCGGATTTTTCCTGTTCATCGGGTAAAAATCCAGTTTTCTGGCCCAACTTCAAAAATTCATAACTTAATCTAGAAAAATCAAAATGGAGTGGTTCAAAATTCTATAAAAAGCTCTTTGAATGATTTTTCAAGGATTTTGTGAAATTCACCTTTGTCCATTTGGCAAAAATTCTTTTTCTAGATTCTGGACCTTAACTTTGAAAAATCATTAAAAATCGTATACTTGGCCATTTTTAACGTGTTAGCTATCAAATTGAAGCTCAGGACGTGAACTTTAAGCATGCCAAATTTTAAGTGGAAATTCATTTGGTAACAAAATAAAACATGGCTCTAAACTAACATCCTACTTAGGGGTTACAGCACCAACCATTGATAATTATACATAACCAAATGTCCACGAATTTTTATGGTGTAACACCATAATTTAGCCTCCAATATACAGCTTGCTCTTGAGAGTTTCAGGCCCTAAAATGTTACATTATATTTGGGGGATGAGATTTTTGAAAATCCCAGTAGCAAGACCAATCTACCAAAACATTAACATGCATCAATTACAAGCATTTCAACCTTTTGCTATTAATAGGGAACTACTTTACCTCATACATGTAGCACTCTAACATGCATTAGCCAAGGCACATAAAGCAAGGAGTATAGCTATACAATCATCATCATCCTCATCATTTAGTTCAAACACATAATAGCACATGAAATTGCACAGCAATCAATGCAACATTCAACATTAAGGTCAATTAAATCTTACTACCTTAATCCAATGCTCTTTGATTTTCTTGTTCTCCTTTCTTGCTTCCACAAATGCCAAACCCTAACATGGCAATCCACAAAAAGGGCAGCAAGAATAATCAACCAATCCACATAAGAATCAATAACATTACTCAAGTAACTCCTAAACCCCTTAAAGCTTCCATCTTTGTTCTTGAATTTTTAGAGTTGGTTTCCATAAACCCTAAAAATTCCCTCTTGACCTTTTCCTACATGGTTTTTTATGTAGATTCCAAATATCTACTTGGATTTAACAAAATAAATTTCCTTCTTTTAGTTTAGCTTGGCCGAACCATTAGGATTCAAAATCCAAAAATTGTAACTTTGATTCTATGGCTTTCAACACTTGTTCTTTAGGTTTACCCTACACCATTTTTCATTTTGAACACAATGAAAGCCTTAAAACTTTGAAAAACTCATCCTAGGGTCCAGATCTAGCTTTGGCAAAAATGAAACTCAAGCAACATGGCAAAGAAAACACTTCAAAATCAACTTACAACCACTTGTAATCACTAGGATCTACCATGCTTTGAAGTGTTCTAGCAAGATTGAACCATAAAACTTCCTCCTCTACAATATATATGTTTCGGCCAGCATCAAAAGAGAAGGGAAACTATGATTTTCAACCATACAACTCAAGCAAACAAGGTGGAGAACAACTTAAGAACAAAAACTAACCTTGAAGCTTGGTTGGTTGATCAAAGTTGATGGCTTTCCCTTGATTTCCACTTGAAACTCTCTCTTTTCTCTCTTGCTCTCACCTTGGCCAAACCATAATCAGATTTAGGGGGAAGGAAGAGCTCATTAATGAACCAAAAATATCCCACCAACCATCATTAATGTCATGCCAAGTGTCATAAGCCTACTTAGTCTTAATCCTCTCTCTTAATTAACTTAAATCATAATGTAATTAAATTCCAAAGTCAAGATCCTCTCCATTGGTAGATTGACACTTGGAAAGCTTTAATTATCATCCATTGAAGGCTTGACAAGTGGCAACTTGTAGGCCAAGTAAAATGCAAGACTCTGATTAACACTTTATCGGTGCACTTTTACTTCGGGTTTAACTTCTTTTCTATAATTACAGTGCTCTAGCCTCTGTAATTATGTTCTATCAGATCCATAAATTATTCTCATCATTTTTATCTTTCCAAACTGTCCTCTTTGTCTCAATTTTAATTTCCCACTAATTAAATAAAAAGAAAAACTATTTTCCTTCTATTTAGCGATTTTTCCTCTTTTCAAAGGAATCGGGAAAAATCTTGTATACTTGGGGTCTTCTTTTAATTTCATAATCTCTTATAATTCTTGGGATATCATAAGAATTTTCTTGGGATTTTATCCTCCTTAAAAATATTTATTTGGAATTTTCCAAATAAAGGACCTTAAACTAGCTTAAATCGCCCTTAAATTCCTTTGTAATTTCTCTAAGAGCAATTTGGTCACAAAACCAATTTTATAATCCCATATAATTCTCAAAGAAATATTGTCCTTATTTTTCCTTAATTTTTTGAGGTTTGGAAATATTTTTCCATAATTATTCTTGACCAATTTTTCCTTAATTAGTCAAACTTTTCATAATTGGCATAGAAAATTATAATAATTATTTTCCACCAAAATTCTTCTATTTCTCCATGTCATTTTTGACCCTTAATTATTTAGGAATATTTCTATTCCGTAAATGCCATATTACTGGATGTGACACGGACACTCTCTCCATCCTTCATTGTGAATAGCTCGAATTCTTTAGTGAGAGTGTTGATTCTACTTTGTTTTACACCGGTGGTCCCTTCGTGAGCTATCTTCAGTGCTTCCCACATTTCTTTCACGGTTTCTAGGTTGAAAACTCAGAAGTATTCTCTTTGGCTTAGTGCACAGGTAAGTATGTTGATGACTTTGTTGTTTAGGGTCACCAACTTTCTGTCTTCTTCATCGAACTCGTTGGGACTCTTGCGTACTTGCTGTCTGTCTACGATTTTCATAGGGACGTAGTTACCATGCTCTATCACGTCTTGATGAAGATTTTCATCCTCATCTTCCAGAAGGTATAGTTTTCACCATTAAAGCCTGGCGGTTTGGACATTGAACACTCTTCAGGTAGCACGCTGTCTCCAAATCTTGCTATGGGATCTATCTTTAGAATGTTAAGTCTTTACTGAAGAGACCTGCTCTGATACCAAATGTTAGTGGCAGTCTCACCCAAGGGGGTGAATTGGGTGAGTTATAAAAATTCATGAAATTAAAACTAAGAACTATCGGAAACAGAGAGTGTGAGTTAGAAAAATTTCACCGTAGAGAGGAAGACACAGGATTTATACTGGTTCGGTCTCAACCACTTGACCTACGTCCAGTCCTCAGAACACCTCTGAGTATTTCACTACGTTCCAAGATTGATCAGGCTCTTGGCGCCTCAGTACAGTAATTGAAACTCTCAATCACTCCCCCTTACTTCCCGTAAGGTTACAAACCCACTCAAGAGTCCACACTCTTGAGTATCACACAAGATATGATTAATGAAGAGCAAGTAAACTCTCTTACAGAGTGAATAAGTGATAATCACTGACGCTCGGTGTTATGGAAGAACAGAGTATTGAATGCAACAGAAAATAATCAACAGAGGGTAGCTCACATATTCAATCTGTTCATTTAATGCTTCTTCGCGTCTTTTATAGTTGAGGTCGTTTAGTAACTGTTAGACGAAAGAGCTTCTAGCTGTTGAGATTCTGGTTGCATGTTTTTTCGGTTGCAACAGTTTTCGCCATTAATGCCTCTGACAAGGTAGGTTACAGGCTACTTGGACAACTGTTGGAGAGCCGTTGGGTTTTTCTTCGTAACCTGCAAAAATACATTAATTTAATAAGTTTTTCTTTGCAGAGTAAGATCAAAAGTAGAACCGAACAAATGATAAAATGAATATTCATAGTTTATGGTTAGAATCAATCAGTTGTTAAATGTGCTAGGTAATAACTAATCATGCTTGATCGAAGTGATGTTCGATTACTACTTGATCGATCAGGTTATCGATTATTCTGAATGAAAGCTTTTGAAACAGATAACTAAGATTATCGATCAAGTGATGGATCAATGATTTATCGATCAAGTGATCGATAAAAGGAAATAGTGACATCATACTGGTATGCATAGAAAAGGAAGATCAAGGTCACTTTTGATTTTAAAACTCTTTAAATAGTGAATTAAGACATTTATGAAGGTTGAGAAAAGCTCAAATGAAATAGATGATACATTTTGAAAAACATCGAGACTAGTTAAAGTTTAAATCGAAATCACCTCATGATCAAACACTTGTTGATCGATCAAGTTATCGATAAACAAAGTGTTACAGAAATAAATTTTGAATCACTAATTTTTGAACACTTTATCGATAAATAGATGATTGATAACCTTATCGATAAACAATAAGCAAAAGTATATTTAGTGAAAAACACATGCTATGTAGGTTGATCGAATAGGTGATCGATAAAAGGCTGATTGATAATGTTATCGATAAAGAGATTTATTCTTGTAAAATCAAAGAGCTGATTTATCGATCATGTTATGTGAAAACAAGGTAAACATGAAGTGTGGTGATCAATAATATTATCGATAATCTGATTATCAATCTGGTGATCGAAGAGCTATGATCTAAGAAAGATATGCTGATTATCAATCATGTGATCGATAATTTTCTGATCGATCAGGTGATCGATAAGCTACTAAAGTAAATACCTGCACCCAGGGTTATGAAGCAGTGTTTGATCATATTATCGATAATGTGATCGATAAATGGTGACTAAATCAAAATATAGAATGAGTAGAGCGCATTACTGTTTATCTATCTTTTCATCGATAGTCTGTTTATCGATCATGTGATCGATAAATACCTATCAAATTTGTATCCTGATATTCGATCATCCTGATTATCGATCAAGTGATCGATAATTTACTCCAAACTTTCATTCACAACTAAGTTAAGAATGATCGATCAACACATTATCTAACACGTTATCTATCAAAGTTTCTGTTAAGTTACTTAATTGAAGAGAGATATTATCTATCAGCTTATCGATAAAACCTTGATCGATCAACATACTGAAACACAAATTACTTACTTTGTTATGATCAAAACCTTAATCCCAATAGAAACTAGAAGAAGGGATTTTATTTTGTTAAATCCAAGTAGATATTTGAAATCTACATGAAAAATCATGTAGGAATGAGTCAAGAGGGAATTTTTAGGGTTTATAGAAACCAACTCTAAAAATTCAAGATTAAAGATGGAAGCTTTAAGGGGTTTAAGAGTTACTTGAGTTATGTTGTTGATTTTTATGTGGAATGGTTGATGATTCTTACTGCCCTTTTTGTGGATTACCATTTGGCATTTGTGGAAGCAAGAAAGAAGAACAAGAAAATCAAAGATCATTGGATCAAGGTAGTAAGATTTAATTAACCTTAATGTTGACTGTTGCATTGATTGCTCTGCAATTTCATGTTCTATTATGTGGTTGAGCTAAATGATGATGATGATGATGATGATTGTGTAGCTATACTCCTTGCTTTATGTGCCTTGGCTATTGCATGTTAGAGTGCTACATGTATGAGGTAAAGTAGTTCCCTATTAATAGCAAAAGGTTGGAATGCTTGTAATTGATGCATATTAATGTTTTGGTTGATCAATCTTGCTACTGGGATTTCATTGAAATCTCATCCCCCATATGTAACTTAACATTTTAGGGACTGAATCATCAAAAGGGAGGCTACAAATCCAGGGATTAATATGGTGATGAGCTATAAGGAAATATTTATATTTGGTTATGTATAAGCATGATGGTTGGAGCTGTAATCCCTAAGCAAGACGCCAAATTAGAGCCACGTTTTATTAAGTTACCGAATGGTTTTCTACACAAAATTTGGTATGCTTAAATTTTACGTCATGAGCTTCAAATTGATAGGCAGCACGTTAAAAATGGCCAACTACATGATTTTTAATGATTTTTCAAAGCTAAGGTTCATAATCTAGAAAAAGGATTTTTGCCAAATAGACAGAGGTGACTTTCACAAAAACCTGACACTTTTCTGAATGGAATTGATTCATAAGATTATTTTTTCTTGAAATAGCATTCAAAGAGCTTTTTATAGAATTTTGAACCACTCCATCTAGATTAAGTTATGAATTTTTAAAGTTGGGCCAGAAAACTGGATTTTTACTCGATGAACAGTTAAAATCCGAAAATCAGCATTTTTCATGGATTTTTGAGCCCAAGACCATCCAAGGTGGTCTAAAATGGTTTTAATTAAAACCTAAGTGGATCCGATAGTAAGGTGTGACATCTAACATACCCTTCTCTTGGTTCTTTAACCCATCATAAAAATACTACACCAGTTGTTCATTCAGAATTTGATGGTGTGGGCATCTTGAGAGCAGGTCTTGGAATCTATTCCAGTAGTCATAATAAAGAGACTCGTCATAATCTTGCTTAGTTGAATAGATCTCCTTTCTCATCAATGAAGTCTAAGAAGCCAAAAAGTATTTCTCCGAGAATGCTCTCCTTAAGTTCCCCCAATGGTGATATGCATCAGCTACATGCCTTGAAAGGCTCTTATACCACTCTTGAGCTTTGCCCTCCAATGATAAATGGAAAACCTCCCATAGCACTTGATCTAACGATGCCCCCCACAGGCTTCATGCTCTGACAAACCATAGAAAAGGATTGCAAATAAAGATAAGGATCTTCTCTTGTCAAGCCATAAAATTTTGGAAGTGAGTTAATCAATAAACCTTTAATTTCAAAGTTAACTTCAAAATTTGGACATGCAGCAGTAAAGGGGTCAAATTTTACATCAGATGTGGTGGCTTCCCTAATTGTTCTTCTTCTAGGGTGCCCATTATTTTCTCCTACTCTCTCTTGTTCTCTGTTACCTCCATTCCTTACTTGGTTAACATTGGGGTTAGGATTAGGTGGGTTAGGTGGTAAATCAGCCATGATCGCTTCTTCGATAGGTTCACTCTCACTACTAGATAGGCTAGATTCCACAAAGATATGTTTTTGTTCAACTACTAATTCACTTGTCCCCTCAACTCTCTTCTCCCTTCTTATCTCTCTAAGTCTTCTCTCAATCTCAGGGTTAAAGGGTACAAGCTTGGTTTTTCGTGGTATACACAAACAAAATCACAGAGAAAGAGCAGACAAAATTGACTTGTAGCACACAAAGTCAGATAAAAGGATGAATTATGATAGATGCAAGTGTATGTATGAGTATGAGTATGTATGCATAGAAAGAAAGGCAAAAAGTTCAAGTTTTAATATTTTTCCTGAAGGGTTCGCTGCGGCGAAAGCAGAAGTATGCCACGACGAAGGTAGGCCGAGACGATCTGTGAGCTGAATACAGCAAGTTTGCCATGGTAAAAGCACAAGTATACCGTGACGAAGGTATCTCGGGAGGGATCCTTAAGTATTTTTGCTAGTTGGTCGTGATGAAAGAAGAAGTATGCTGTGGCGAAAGGTCACAGAGAGCAAGACAGACTTCTGGACAATGCAAATGCAGAGTGAAAATGCTAAAGGTATAGAAAATCAGTATATTTGTTTGTATTTCCAAAAAGTTGATGTTATGCAATAAAAAAACCTCTACCATGAACAAATATGCACCTAAGCTACCTAAAATGCAATCTAAAAAGGTTCAAAACCTCAATTGACAGACAAATGACACAAGCTAACCTAGAGAACCAATTTTTTGGCTCCCCGGCAATAGCGCCATTTGATTTTCTAAACCTATTCTAGACCTTAGAGGTTAAATCAAAATTTTTATCCAAGGATTGCACTATAGGGTGCAATCTCAGGTCGTTTCACTTAAACGGAGCCTTAGCGAAATGGACCTAAGTTAACTTAAATGTCATGCAATGCAAACTTGAACATAAATAGGGGGTTTGGGATTTTCAAAATCATTAAGTAAATTGAATGAATGATAAACAAAATATTTTTGGATTTTAAGGAAATGAGTAATGAATGCAGGTAGACAATAACCAACTAATGTTGAAGTTTCTCTTGAAAGTGTGCTCAAGCTGTCATAGTTCAAAATCAATTGATATGGGAGTAGAAATCACTAAGTTTTGAAATGATAAATGTTAAAGTACTCTTTAAGTCCATAATCTTAATAAATGAACTCCATTTCTCAAGATCCTGTTAAGTGCTCTTAGTGTGTGTAGAAAGATTAATTAATGGAACAGGTCAGATCCAATCAAAATCAACTCAATATCAAAACACAACCGTGTAAGAGTAGAGAGAATCAAAAGATTACAACTGACATATATGAAACTTCATATATTTAAGCTCAAGGTTCTACAATAACCAATCCACTACACAAATGAAAATCCAAAGCTGATTACAACTATAATCAAGTAGTTCAACTACAAAATACAAATCCTAAACCTAGAAATTCATAAATTTATGGCAGAACTAGGATTAAACTACTCCCCTTCTTAGCTCATTGAACTCTAGCCATTGCTACACCTTTAAGAGGAAGGAAAACGCCTAGCCACACATAGAAGTCTGAAGTATCTCAACTAGGAATGAATCTGGGCTTCCCATGGTGGAGGTTTAACAGTGGAAAATAGAAGAAATTAGGGTTAGATGAGAGAAAAATGAGAGAGAACGGAGATGGAGGTTATGGTATGAGTGAATGATGTCACTTACACAAAAATAGGGTTTCTCAACCAGTAATGGGGTGTACTAAGTCAGTTTATAAGAGTGGGTAGGTAAAATTTTTGAAAATAGTTCGGGTCTAGGTTGGTGATTTGAGGGGTTTGCCGCGGTGAACATTAGCTGAGAAGACTTTTGCTTGATGTGGTGCCTTCGCCACGGCGAAAACAGAAGTTGGCCACAACGAAACTTGGTTGGGAGGGATCTTCAAGTGGAGAATCCTTTCTTCGCCGTGGCAAAACATAAGTTAGCTGCAGCGAAACCTAGTAGAGGCGTTATTATGTCTTGTGTGCTGTACTTCCTTGATCTTCACTCTTAGCTCTTTTTCTTGAGTGTCTTGAAATAAAAAGAAATGGTTTGAGATATCGATTGTCCCAGAAATCAATTAAATGCAATTAATGAATAAATATGATAATTTTACCCTCAAATAACAATAACTCAGAACAAAGACCCTCAATCTCAATTAAGCACAAATATCATTAAAATGAGCCAAAAAGTGTAACAAAAACATAAAAAATACCATCAAATAGTATAAACAACTTGAGCTCAATCAACAATACAAAAGCCAGCTGTAGGACCTCATTTTGAGGTTATGTGTTTGGGTGAATATGATATTAATGGTTATTCATTTTACACAAAAACCTAAGATGATAAAGTGCTATGCAGAATAATGGGGTGATGGTAGTAGCCGATACTATGCATTTTGCTAGTTTAAAAGATAAAAACCCAATGTTAGCGTCAATGTCCTATTATGGAGTAATAGAAGAGATATAGGAGGCTAGCTATACCAAGTTTAAAGTTTCTGTCTTCAAATGTAAGGGGGTTAATAGTAATGCTGTGTAAGTAGATGAAGAATTTATCATTTATATATAATGTTATTTTTTTTTGTTGAATTTACTTGATGTTTCTTATTCTTACATTTATTAGTTGTTCTTTGCACAAGAAATGGACAAATCTGATCAACACGATTTTGGCGACGACAGCTCCTTTATTAGCAAGAAAAGGGGTAGATGGCTGACCTGTATGAAGATGTTGGCTTTGCGTGATAAGACCACACAGACCACAAGGTTTACAATAGACTTCGATGATCATTTAAAGGCTGTAGGTCCTAAAGGGACTCAGTTTAATAGTTATGTGGGTTATCTAGCATGTAGTAAGGTTAGGATTGACATTCCTAATTGGAGGATGCTAGACAAAGAAGTGAAGAACACGATTTGGGAGGATATTTTGGTACGTTACAAATTCTTTTCTCTATTAGTTTCAATTTTAATTGATTATTTATTTCTAACTCTATTGTATTATATTGCAGCTCACATTTGATATTCCTACAATAGAAAAGATAAAACACTATGTGTTAAAGTAACTCAATGAACGGTGGAGAGATTTTAAATCCATGCTTAAAAGAAAGTATCTCTGTGGAAAAAGAAAAGGCGAGCATCTTAAGGATCGATACTCCTTTATTAGTGACAGGGCATAGGAGAGGTTTGTGAAGCATCGGGAAGACCCTGCATTTTAGGTTTGGTTTCTTCAAACTAAGCTATTAATGAATTTATATCTTATTTAAGTAAACTAACTTTGTTGAATTTGTTTCATTGTCATAGGTGCTGAGTAGGAAGAATAAGGAAATTCTGAGCTGAATGTATACCCATATACCATGTCTCGTGGAGGGTACAACGAGTTGGAAAGAAGTATGATGGAAGAGCGGTTGTAGGCTTTACAGATGTTTGCTGCTTCAGACCCTACTGGAGTCATTCCACCCCTCCAGCATCCTTCTCACCAAGAAAAATAGAAGGCGGCAAGGGTTAAAGAGGGTTAATATATCACTCCGAAGACTACTACTGTTGTTGAGAGGATTGTAAGTAATATGATTGCATTAAGCTTCATTAACTACTTTTTTCAATTATCTTATAAAAGTTATTGCTTTAATATTACAGGATACACTTAAGGAGAAATTATCCCAAGGTACATTTGTTCCTTATGGATAGATGGATATCTTGGTCACTACGATTGAAAAGGCTGACCATCCTAGCAGAGTTAAAGGGGCCCCTAAAGGAATTGGCATTAAACAGTTCTTTGGCCCTGGTTCACGGAGAAGCACTGGATTATCCTCCACTGACATAGTATCTAAAGAGGAGCTTGACTAGCGATTACAAGAAGAAATAGAGAGAGTTTGATCTCAACTCAGTCAAGAACACAAGGCGGAGATGCAAAGATGTGTGAGAAGTTTGTTGCTAAGTTTCAACAAGCTATGATGGTGATGGGCACGAATATATTCTAGATGTCTTGAGTGTCTAAATTGTCACAGGTAATAATCACACATCTTCTCAAATCTTTTCAAGGTTTATTACATCCATTTAAACTTATTTAATGTGCCCTAAGTAATTTCTTTCCATGTTTTAGGGTTTACCTATAATTAAAAATGGGAAGGGTTGTAATAATTAGACACAACAAGTGATAGTATCTGACCCTAACCCTAGCCCTAGCCCTGACCCTACCCAAGACAATAGAATGCCATGTGCTTTATATGTGGACTTTGAAGATTTATCTCTTCATGTTGCTAATGGTCGAGCATTCTTGGGCACAACGATCCATGATAAGAAGGTTCTGAAGGATCAAGTGAGGGTGACAGTAGATAGGATTCGTAGTGGTCAAGGTGGTACACCAGTGCCCAACCCTACTGATGAAGTTCAACTATTGGCTTAGGCTAAAGAGACTTGTTGGAAAGCCAGTAGCAGTGAAGAAGGTAATAAAGAGCCCAGATCCTATCCTCTAACCTCTTACTGATCACATTGGGGTTATATATTGAAGTTTGGCAGTTCTTCATTGCATGGTAGAAAACATAGAGAACACCCATACTTTTAAGATGCTGTCGGGGATTATGGATTCAAATGTAACATACGACTTCACCATTCACAAGAAAGACCTCATTTAGTTCCTCAACTTTGAGGAGCTGGATATAGTCTTCATGCAGCTGGCTATTTTGTAAGTTACAATATCATTTTCTTATTTCACGTTATACTTATGCATGTCCAAATGTTTCTTATTTGAACAACAAGCACTTTACTCGAGTCTGTTGGTAGAGAGGACATGAGGGCACATATGGCTTTATGTGTCTTCAAAAGGTGCAGAAAATATTCAATATTGTGGAAGCGAGGTTGATCTACATGATGACCACAATGACTCAAATGAAAAAGAAATTATATTTTGCACCTTACATGGAAGGGTAAGTATATTATTGTATTTAAGATACACTAGCTATATATATAGGATTATAATTAACATAATTCGTATTTTGTAGTTATCATTGGACCCTGATTATTTGTGGTCCTTAGGATAACAAAGTTTACTGGTTTAATTCCCTTCATGGAGATCCACAAGAAGAAACCAGAGATGTTATTGACATGTTAGTTTATGTTTATATATTTATTATGTGTAAATTTTATAAAAATGTGCTCTGATATTATTTTTTTTATTACTAATATGGCTTTTTATAGTTTCAATATTGAGGTCAATTCACAAAATAGGCAACCACCAAGATAGATTCTCCCATAGGTATGTTGTTTTGAGCTAAATATATGCTTATAAATCTTTTCAATAATCAAAGTTAATGTTTATAAATTTTTTTAGATAATCAATGTCAGATATTCAATTTTATATTTCATTTTGTTAGTACCGTTGTCAATCCAGGAGTGTTGAAAGTGGATATTATGTCATCTGCTATATGAATGACATCATTGAGATAAGGGTGACTGAGAAATTAAACGAGGTAACCTCTACATTGCATGCAATTCTTTAATTCTTTTCACATTTTTGATCAAGTTGACTAATGACTATGTTATTTTTAATTTACAGGCATTCCAAGATAGTGTGCCATATGACATGGAGGAAATCAACTTAACGAGAGATACTTTGTCAACAACATTGCTAGAAAATTTTGAAAATGTGAAATAGTTAAATCATTCATTATATTTTAGTTCATTGTTTGATTATTAACTACTTGAGTAGTTGTTAAGTATAATGTGTTGATGATTGAATAAGAATTGGATATTAGTGTTAGGATAAAGGTTTTGAAATGGTTCTATATGTTCTTTTACTCTGCTAGTTATATTTAAATATGTGAATTGCAGGGAGGTTTGCAAAGGAAATTGACATAGTATTTTAAAAAATTGTAGTTTTTAACGGCGGTTATTTGTATAACCACTGTTAAAAATTGACTTTTCATGACGGTTTTATTGAACAAACCACTGTGGAAAGTTTACTTTCCATGGCGTTTTAAGGAAAATACTGCCATGGAAAGTTATTATAACTGCCGTGTTTTATTCTTTTTACAATGTCAGCAGAATTCACTTTACCTCTAAAACTGCCATGGAAAGCTCACTTTAACCACCATTCAAAGCCTTTTTTTCTAGTCGTGATTGTGTCAAACAATATGGCTCTCAACTTGAATGTTTTTTCCTTAAACGCATCGTATACATCGACCCCACTCTCCCACAATAGTTTCAAGTCTTTAATTAATAGAGCTAAGTATATATCTATATCATTTCTTGGTTGCTTTGTGTTACACCTCACTTCTATTATACCTTAAAGTCCAATTAGAACCATAAAAATGTAACTAGGACGTTGATGTATGAAAACACTATTCACTGTGTATTTTTCAAATTACAGGTTCAATTTTGAAAAATCATAACTAATTTTAGAAAAATCGTATAGAGGTGTTCTAAAATTTTACTTGAAGATCTTTTAATGCTCTTCAAGGAAAAAAAATATCAAATTGTACTTATCTCTTGTCAATTCATACAGTTTATTCATTAAACTTTACTATTCATTTGGTAAATCCTGGAACTTCCAAATTTCTTGCCTCAACTTTGAAAATTCGCATCTCTTTGTGTACACATCTAATTAAAGTGACCTACCTCTTATTTTAAAGATTGGGATGTGTACTATAAGCTTGCCAATTTTGTGGCTTAATTCATTCATTTGATAAGTCAAACTAGAGCTCAAAACTGACTACCCTAGGACCTATATTTTTCCCTTAAACAACTCTTGCTTTGATTCTTTTATTTACTTTGGCATGCATAACTTGGACTTTCCCATTCATTCTCATACATTTCCATTTATGCCATAGACATTCTAATCAATTACATTGCATCATTAGCATCCATAAACATAATTTACATTACAGGAGAATTATACACTAATCCTTAATCATTCATTAACATCAATAATTCTCCACTTTCTTCTCCTTCCTTCTTATGCCAATGTTGCCCATCATGGATTGACCTAAATGGTTGGTTAGGGAGGGGTGAGATTCAGGAGAATCTTAGTAGCAAACAATACCACATTAATCATGCTAAATAGATGCTAATGCATTAAATGCGACTTGCTTATTCTCTTGTTAATTAGTGACATATTAGCATGCTTAATGCTACCTTCTTGATGCATGGCCATAGAGACATAATCTACTCATTATAAATAGTAATTATAGTAGCCAAAACATGTCACAACAACATTCAAACATCATCTACACATCAATACACAAGCATACAACATCAAGCAATGACAATAAGTTCACTACCTTGTACTTCAAGCTTTCCTCTTGCTTTTCCTTTGACTCCCTTGACTTCCCAACCATGAAAACTTTTAGTCAACATTATCAAACATCTTCTTAGATGTTTCAAGGTCCTAAACATAATCACAATGATCATACATTCTATTAGGACTAAGAGATTGCATAATGTTCAAGACTAGCTCTCTTGAACTTAACCTTTTCTCTAATTTTAGGATTAGTCTTCTAGCTTTGTAACAATTGTTCTCTTTGGCCAATCCTACACAATTTTGCCCAAGGAATCCAAATATGAGCTTGGATTCATGAAAAGAAAACCCATTCCCCAAGAATTAGTGTTGGCTGAATAGGGGGTTGATGAAATCTAATTATTCCAACTTTAATTCCAATGCTTCCAATGCTTGTTCTTTATGTTTATCCTACACCATTTTTCATTTTAAACACAATGAAGACATCAAAACTATGAAAAAAACTTCCTAGGGTACCAAATCTGATATGGACGAATAGCATCCACAATAATCATATCAAGAAATCTTTCAAATTTCAACATAGTACCTCTTGAAACAACCTCTAACCAATGTGTTTTAACTAGATCTAACATCAAAAACATCTTCCCTTAATCAAGACTCAATTTGGCTAGCACCTTCCCTTGAGGGAGAAAAAAATTTCTAACCATTCAAACAAAGAAATCCAAGCAAGAAACACAATAGAAAAACCTACTAACCTTAGATCCAAGCTTAGGTGATCAAATGTGGTAACTTTCCTCTTGGTTGGAATTTGAGAAACCAATTTGCAAGAGTTTCCCCTCTTGTTGGCCAACTATGTGATTATGAGGAAGGGAGGGTTCTATTTATAGCCAAAACTTTGGCCTTGAATAGATCAAAATGTCCTTGAAAGCTAATAGAAGTTGTAAGGGTAAACTTAGAACTTCAAGTGTACTTTTGCATCAACATTACATCATCTTCTTGCATCATCCTTCTAGAAGAGCTAGGTGTCACAATTCTAATGGAGAGGAAGGAAGAATGAATCTTGACCATTGGATCAAAACCATTATTCTGGGAACCTTAATAAGATGATTCTTGAGGCTAAACTTGACTAGGGACTTAGTTGTAAATTTAAAAAGTTTCAGGTATAGAAAGGGTAGTGATGGAAAGTACATTAAAAAATTCTACAAAATTCCAAAAAATTGGGAAATGGGTTTTTGAGGCCCATATGGGGTTAAAAATGATGAAAATACCCCTAGAGCAATACTTGAGAAATTATCACAGGTTTTAAAAATGATTTCATCCTCAGAAAGCAAGGAGGTTGGCTTTAACAGAATTTAAAGCCTATTTATACACTATCTGGGAAAAGTTAAAATAAACCGTCTATGTGTTGACTTTTGACTTGAGAAAATTAGAGATATTCGTTATAGTGAAAAGGTAGTATTAGTTCCCAGAGATAGATTTTAGGAGTCATAGGCTAACAAAGAGAATTTACTCAAGGTTACTCTAAAATAAATTTTATTAAATGTTTAATGGAAAGACAAGGAGAAAAGTATCTCTCTCAATGTTCATGTGTATATATAATGCCATGTGAGGTTATTTGTGATGAAAAAAGGGTGTTAGAACATGTCTTAGTATTACCGGGTAAGTTAGGACCGGAAAAAGTACCAGATATGACGTAAAATTATAAAATAGGTGGAGGAATAGTCAAGTGTAAGAGAGAGGACAAATTTCTCCCTATTTTTGTTCCTATTTTAATGCAAATTTGATGAAGGGATATGGATGGAATTACACAATTTGTTCAGGGGCATGTTTGGAAGAAATGAAATTATTTAATAAAATATTATGTTTTACCATATATGTGATTAGGTGGGATGCATGTGGCATGATCTTGAAGAAGGGAAATATCATCAAGACACCTAAAGAGTTACATTGCAAGATCTTATGGAGGGTGGTTTAAGCAAATGACATATGTTATGATAAATGTAAATTAGATTAACTAAGGTAAATAGTAATTCTTACATCATAAATACCCCTTTTGTCACATCTCACTTTATTACCCAATTTTGTATCAAGTGGGAGCATTTGGAACTATTTCTCAAACCATTATGTTGGAGAAATTTGAATTTTTAAAACTTTCCTCTTTAATTTACTATTCATCAAAACCTTAATTTCTCTAAACTTTGAAAAATCATAACTAATTTTAAAAAAATTGAAATGATATGGTTCTAAGTCCCACTTAAAGCCTGTAGTGAATTCTTTAAAGGAAAAATACATTCAAAGTATGAATCTAGCTCATGTGGGCCCAGTTTCAACATTAAGATGTAATGTTCATTTGGTCATTTTTTTTGATTTTTCAGAATTTATGCACAACTTTGGAAGGGTATAACTTTTTATACAAAACTCTAAATTTAATGAAATACCACTCATTTTAAATCTAAAAATATGATCTATTAAACTGTTAAGTTGCAAATCTAGACTCCACTATTTACTCAAAATTTTGTATGGTCAAACTTTGCCTTTGAAAAGTCAATTTTTGTCCTTTTCATGCCAAAACTTAACCAAATAAAATCACAACCATTCCACTATGGTTCAGCCACAAGTTTTAGCATATAATAAGTCATTATTCATAATTTACAATCCTTAAAAGTCATCCAACACATAATCATAAATATTACAAAACTTGTACATAATGCTAAACATGAATTCAATATAATTTTGTAACATATGTCCTTCATGGAAATACCACCTTCTTGCTCTTGGTCACAACACTTGAGGGTCCTGTTGGTTGTTTATACATGGAGAGGAATGAGATTTCATAGAAATCTCAATAGCAAAGGAATTACAATAACAATGTCAAACAAGTAAGGTAAGTTACAAACAAGTTCATAAATATTTATTCACATTTATGGCATGCAAGTATCAATCCAATGCATTCAAAAGCAACATATCCAAGCATATTGCCAAGGCACATAATGCAACCAATCACATGTCATCTGTTACATCCAACTCTTAAAGTTATGTTAGTGTTGGGGCAAAGTACAATTTCCAAAAGTTACAGGCAGGTTTATGTAATTTTGAAAAATATGTTACAAATTTTCAAAAATTATAGAATAAATATGGAAACTAGAGAAAAGTCCCTTGGACAATATAATAACCTCAAAAAGGTATATTTTAATGGGAAATATTTATTATGAATTTTCAGTCAGTTTTGAAAGCTTGACTAATTAAGAAAAATTAGTCAAAAATTAATTATAAAAATATTCTTGAGGGTCAGAAAATTGAGGAAAATAGGGATAATGTACTTTGGGAATCATATGACAGCGTATAAGTGGTTTTATTCCCAAATTATCCTTAAAAAATTATAAAAGAATTTAAGGACTAATTAAGCCAAATTGTGGTCTTTTATTTGGAAAATTCCAAATGAGTACTTTTAAGGAAAATAAAATTTTGATAAAATTCAGAAAGCATCCTGAAATATCCTTCCTTTAACCTCTCAGAGTACATGTTGGGAAGCGTTACCATTCAAGTAAGTCACAAAACAAGCTTGTAGAATGAAAATTTATGACAAAACTTAAAGTTTCTCCAACTTTTAGTCCAAGTCGCAACTTGGCACCTCTAGGTCTCAACTTGAGTCCACTGAGTGTTCAGGTTGCGACTTGGTACCTTTAGGTCACAACTTGAGTCTACAGAGACAACTTTTGCTTTCAGGTCGTGACCTCAACTTCCCAGCTCGCGACTTGAGGTCACAGAGAGTCTCGGTTACTGTTCACTGTGCATTTTTCAAATTATAGCTCCAACTTTAGGAGGACATTACTTTTAGCACACACATCCATTTTAAGTGATCTACCACTTGTTTTAAAGCTTAGGATGTGTATTTTAATCATGCCAAATTTCATTAGCAGAATCAATCACTTACCTCACTTATACTTTACCACCATTTTGTTGCTCAATTAGGAATAGTTTATCCCCTTAACTTGCACTAACAACTTATGATTAAATCTTACCATGCATAATGCTATTTCATTCATCCATTAACCATTCCTATACCTTGTTATAGCCAATTACACAAGCCATTATTATTATTATTTAACATCGCATATCATTAGTGGCACATTTACAATATACATTGGTATATAAAGTGTACAACATAATGTAATATGTTACATTATTACTAGAGCGACTTAGAGTTCAATTAGAACCATTTTAGACCACATTGAATGGTCTTGGGCTTGAATTTTTCATGAAAACGCTGGTTTTCAGATTTTTACTGCTCATTTGGTAAAAATCCAGTTTTCTTGTCCAATTTCAAAAAATCATAACTTAATCTAAAAAAATCAAAATGGAGTGATCCAAAATTCTATGAAAAGATATTTGAATGCTCTTTCAACAAAAAATAATCTTAGAATTTAATTCTTGATGAGAAAGTGCTAGATTTTTGTGAAAGTCAACTCTGTCATTTTGATAAAAACCCTTTTTCTAGATTCTGGATCTTAATTTTGAAAAATCACCAAAAATAATATATTTGTCTATTTTTAACGTGATACCTATTGATTTGAAGCTTATATGTGAACTTTAACCATACCAAATGTCGTGAAGAAATTCATTGAGGAACTTAATAAAAACGTAGCTCTAAGTTGGCATCCTGCTTGGGGTTATAGCATCCCACTATCATACATTTATATAACCAAATTATAATTGTTTTCTCATGGTTCATCACCATTTTTATCCTTGGATTTGCAGCCTCCCTTTTGATGATTCAACCCCTAAAATGTTAAGTTACATATGGGGGATGACATTTTAATGAAATCCCAGTAGCAAGATCTATCAACCAAAATATCAATATGCATCATTATAAAATATTTCAACATTAGTTATCATAAGAGAACTAATCTTCTTATAAATAGGCAAGCTCAACATGGAAGGCCATGATAACAAATGCAAGGAGTAACCATATCATAATCATCATAGTTCAACCATACAATAGCAAGCATTTATGCCATAAATAACAATGCAAAGTTAACATTAGTGGCTAAGTAAATCCTACTACCTTAATCCAATACTCTTTGATTCTTTGACCTTCTTCCTTTTCTCCACAATTAAAAAACCCTAACATGATAAATCACAAAAGGGCAACAAGATTACCAACCATTTCACATAAAAATTAACAAAATAGCTCAAGCAACTCCTAAACCCCTTAAAGCTTCCATCTTCGTTCTTTGAATTTTTCAGAGTTTGTTTCCTTAACTCTAAAAATTATCTCTTGACCCATTCCTTTTCATGTAGATTCCAAATATCTACTTGGATTTAAGAAAATAAACTTCCTTCTTGTAGAATCAAAGTGGCTAAACCTATAAGGCTTATTATCCAAAAATTACAACTTTGATTCTCATCTTCCAACACTTGTTCTTTAGATTTATCCTACATCATTTTCTATTTTGAGCACAATGGAAGCATCTAAACTTTAAAAATCTCATCCTAGGTTATAGATTTCATTTTGGCTGAATAGTCCCTCTTGAAAACCAAACAAGAAATCATTCAAAAATAACACCAAAAAACTTGAAACTACCATGATTTAAAGTGTTCTAACTACGTCTAACAACCAAAAATTCCCTCCCTTCTCTATATTCATTTCAGCCAGCAAAATAAAAAGAAAAGAACTATAAATTTCAACCATCCAACTCAAGAGAATCAAGCAAGAAACATCATAGGACCAGCCACTAACCTTAACTCCAAGCTTACTTGATCAAAGGTGGTTGTTTTCTCCTTGCTTAGGCTCACAAATATGGAAGATCACTTTCTCCTTCCTCTTGGCTGAAACTCAAATATGAAAATGGGGAGGGGAAGAGCTCACTAAATGCTCAAAATATCCCAACCACCATCCTTTAATGCTATACCATGTGTCATTTACCTATTTTTGCTTATAACCTCTCTCTTAATTAAGAAATTCTAATGGTAATTAATTTCCAAAAGTCAAAATCCTCTCCATTCAAGACTTGACATTTGGCAACTTTAAGTTCTCTTTAATAGGGGCTTGACAAGTGGCAACTTGTGGGCCAAGTAAAGTGCAAGACTTTCATCTTCAATTTATCAGTGCACTTTTACTCTGGGTCTAATTTCTTTTTTATAATTATAGTACTCTGGCTTCTGTAATTATTTTCTATTAGATCTATAATTTATTCTCATCGATTTTCTCTTTCCAAAGTGCCCTCTTTAGCTCAAGCTCTAATTCCCATTAATTATATAAAAAGGAAAACTAATCTCCATCTTATTATTGATTTTTCCACTTGTTTAAATAATTAGGAAAAATTTTGGATATCTGAGGGTCTTCTTTTAATCCTATAATCTCTTATAATTCCTTAGGACATCATAGAAATTTTCTTTGGATTTTATTTTCCTTCCAATATTTATTTGGAATTTTCCAAATAAAAGGCCTTAAATTAAGCTAAATCAACTTTAAATTCCTTTGTAATTTCTCTAAGGGCAATTTGGTCTTAAAAACAATTATATAACCTCATATAATTCTCAAGGAATATTATTTTTATTTTTTCTTAATTTTCTGAGGCTTGGAAATATTTTTTCATAATTATTCTTGACTAATTTTCCTTAATTAGTCAAACTTTTCATAATTGACTTGAAAAATCATAATAATTATTTTTCATAATAAATTTTCTATTTCTTCTTATCCTTTTTAGTCCTTAAATGTTTAAGAATATCTTATTCCTAATTGCCATATTACTGGATGTGACATAATACATTTCTTGAATTCTTTCCTCTTTTTCTTGCTCCACTTCTTGAATTCTTCTTCCAATCTCTTGTACCTATTATGGTTGGTTAAGGGAGGGTGAGATTCAGGAGAATCTTAGTAGCAAACAATAACCACCCAAACATACATGACAAGCTTGGCATTCATAACATGCTCACAACTTAACATTTCTATAACATAGTGATATGTTTGGAAATCATCATGCATTAACCATAAAGCACATAGGCCTATGACACATTTCAAACATATTCACAATCACAACACATGAGTTCATAAAATCATATAACATAGAAACATATCATACATGTAAGCAAATACCAAGCACATAAGAGTAAGGTTAAGTTTGCTACCTTATGTCTTTAAGCTTTCTTCTTACTCCCTTTTGCTTCCAACCATTAGGCTTGCTTGCTTAACCTTTACCATTCTTTTTTCTTGATGTCTCATGGCCCTAAATGCACCAATATATCATTTCCATTCATTTATTAGAGCCATAGTAATCAACAACATCAACACTTTGTTTTCTCTGAACTATATTAACTTCTACCTTTTGAGCTTGATTTACAATGTTTCTAAAATTGATTTCACATGCTATTCCCACACAATTTTGCATGTAGAATCCATTTTCAAGCTCAAAATAATCAAAATCAAACTCCTTCCTCATGAACTAGCCTTGACCGAATAGTATGCCTTTAGGGTCCAAAATTTCTATTTTCAATTCTAATGCTTCCAAACTTGTTTTCTCACCTTTACCCCACACAATTTTTCATTTTAAACACACTGGAAGCATTAAAATCATCAAAATACATCCTAGGAACAAGAACTAGGTCTGGCCAAATTACTACTCTAGTTGCATAATCATGAAATTCAACCAATTTCAACATAAAACCACTTGATTCGTGTTCCTTTCAAGCCTTTGAACATTAGTCTAACATCAATTTCATCTTCTCCTACTCTTAAGAATTTCGTGCAACATAACACCCTAGGCTTTCAAGCTCCTAAAAATCATTAGAATCCATAACCAAGCTCAACAACAACAAGGGTAGTGAAAACTACATCAAAAACTATGAACATATCTTGTTTTAGAGCTTGATCTTGCATGAGACTGCTTGGCCTTTCTTTCTCCCTCTTCTTTCTCTCTCTAGAAAGCATTTTTCTAGAGCTTCCCTAAGGTTTCCTCTAGGTTAGACGAAAATGAGGGAGGACAGGTGGTATTTATAAAAAACAAGACGGAATCTAGGCTATTGATCTTAAAAATATGTGACTTGATCTGGACCGTCCATTTTCTCTTTTTATCTTGTGATGACATGTGTCCTATGACATCATGCTTACATCATCTTGATGACATCATGCTTACATCATTAAGCCACCTGCCTTTAATCCAACCGTACATGTGTCTTGCATCTGTCTGTACACATGTCTTGCATCCAACCATACACATAATACCTTCTTTTCCCATCTAAACATACACTTGTCTCTTCTATATCTCTCCATCATTTTGGCATTAAAATGGAGAAGAAGTTAATATAAAATTCGTGCAAAATACAACCCTTAAGCATTCCTCCACGTATCTTGCCATTTTACACCGTATAGGATACTTTTTGAGGTCCTGACTTTCCTGGGACCACTGGGACATGTTATGGTACCATTTTCTTACCTCAAATAAATCCATATGGCATTATATAACATGCCTGAAGAGATGGTGATGCTCTTCCCTTGTTCTTCCATTAAAATAATTAAAATAATAATATATTATTTCGGAGTGATATTGGCCGAATTCTTTCTACCGGTCCACAACGCCAAGAATCTATCTCCTGGTACCAATACTATTTACTCATCATGGGGAATTCCTCTATTTTGTCTTAATTCCAAAGTCAACCTCTAGACCTTTGACTTTGACTTTCCCTAGATAGTGTATAAATAGGCTTTAAATTCCATTAAAACCAACCTCTTTGCTTCTTAGGGACGAAATTATTTTTAAAACTTGTGATAATTCCTCAAGTATTTTTCTCCCATTTTTCCCTAATTATCTGATGTCTCCTTATGCTTCAAATAATTCATTTTTGAAAATATTCCAAATTAGTTAGGACCCTGGGAATTCCACATTTTCCTTCTAGGGGCATTTTTGTCATTTTTAGCCTCATACAGGCCTCTAAACCTTATTCCCATTTTTCTGAAATTTTACTAAAGTGTTCAGGTCTTAACCTCCCATTTCCCCTTTTTTGGGATTTTCAAGCATAATTTATATTTTTGCCCTTACTAGTCCAAAACTTTGCAAAAGTATGATTTTGTCCCTGGTTTGGCGTAACTTCAAAATTCACCTCATTGAGGTCTCCAATATAACTATTGGCCTACATTCATCTCTATTTCTCATTCTTAGGCCTCGAGACTTCATTAGAGTCTCTAACTTTCTCTTTTCTCTGTCCTAGAAAACTCTCCCTTTGCGATTTAGTCCCTAGGAATCCTGCTGTCCTTGCAGGGAATCTTTGGGACCACTGCCAAAAAAGGTTTGGGAGCCTGCTCATTTCAGGCTAATTCTAGTACTTCTAGGCCCAAAATTCGGGATGTAACACATCCCAAGGAATTATGAGAGATTATAAAACTGAAAGAAGCCCCTTAAATGTTCAGAAAATTCTTAATTTCCTGAGTAAAGAAATCACTATAAAAAGGAAAATAGTTTTCTTCTTTACTATTAATAGAAAATTGTGGTGGTAACAAAGGAAGGCATTTTGGGAAGAGAAAAATGATGAAAATGGGTTATGGATTTGACAGAAAATAATTACAGTGGCCAGGATATTGTAATTATAGAATAGGAATTGTTTTCAGAGTAAAGTGCACTGATAAAGTAAAAAGCACTCTCTTGTCTTTTACTTGGCCCACAATATGCCACTTGTCAAGCTACCAATAGAGAGGATTAAGATGTCACTTGTCAAGCCATGTATGGAGAGGATTTTGACTTTCGTTTGGGAAATTAGTCTAAGATTAGGTAGGGTGTTGACACTTCACCATTGTAATTAGTTTGATCTTGGAGGGCTAATGCAAGAGCCTTGGCTTATAAATACACCCTTCCCCCTCTCACAAGACTCAATTTTCGTCCAACACTAGGGAAACTCTTGCAATTTTATTTCTTAAAGAGCAATTAAGAGAAAGCTACCTATTTTGATTATCTAAGCTTGGATACAATATTAGTAGGATGTTCTATCTTGTTTCTTGGATTAGATGGCTGAAAAATATGGTTTCCCCTAGGGAGAGGTACTGGTTGAATTTTGTTAAGGTTAGGGGAGGAAAATTTTGATATTAGACCTAGTTGAAACACATTGGATAAAGCTTGTTTCGAGTAGTATTGTGTTGAAATTTGAAAGATTGCATGATATGGAATTGTTGTGTGCTGTTTGGCAAACGTTGAATCTGTGCCATAGTTTTGATGCTTCTATCATGTTTAAAATGGAAAATGGTGCAAGGTAAAACTAAAGAACAGGCATTGGATGCATGGGAATTAAAGTTGGAATTTTAGTATTTTTAAGGCACCCTATTCAGCCAACATTGTTTAGGAAGGAAGGAGTTTTTTTTTTATGAATCCAAGCTCATATTTGGGTTCCACATGAAAAATTATGTAGGATTGACCTAAAAGGATAATTTTTAGGTTAAAGAAAATAAAGCTCCAAAATTCAAAGTATTAAAGGTTAAGGGGTTATTTAGGTGTTGTCATTAAGTCTTGTGTGGTTTAAGTTATAATGTGGTTGCCCTTTTTAGCAATGTAATGTATAGGCTTTGATATTTGTGGAGGGAAAGAACAAGAGCAAAGACCAAGGAAGCAATTGGATCAAGATAGCAAGATTTAGTTAACTTAATGTTGATATTGTATTGATTGTTGATGCATAGATGATTGCTATTATTTGGTTGAGCTATCATGAATGTTTATGTGGTTGCTCCTTGCATTAAAATGCTTTAGCTATTACATGTTAGAGCTCCTAATTATGAGGAAGAATTAGTTCCCTAATGATAGCAAATGTTGAAATGCTTGATGATAGTGCATGTTTGATGTTATGGTTGGTTTTATCTTGCTATTGGGATTTCAATAAAATCTGATTCCTTCCAAATGCAATTCAATCTTTCTAGGGGCTGAACCATCTAGAAAGAAGAAGAAAATCATGAATGAATGATGCATAAATGATCAAACCACTTGACTTTTGGTAATGTATGTACATGTATGCATGAATGTTGAAACCCTTTTGAGCTATTAACTTGGAGCTGTAATTTGACTATGTTAGTGGATGTATTAAATAATAAAATTTGGTATGATTATAGTTCATGTCTTGAGCTTCAAATCAATAGGTAGAACATTCAAATTGGGTATCTGTATGATTTATGGTGATTTTTCAAAATTAGGGTTTGAAATCTGGAAAAAGATTTTGATTAATAGACCAGTAGTAACTTCTATACAAATCTGGCACTGTTTCACATTGAACTAGTTCTTAAGATTATTTTTTGTTAAAGGAGAATTCAAAGAGCTTTTAGTTTTTCTTAGAACAAGTCTATTTTGATTTTTTTTAGAATTAATTATGAATTTTCAAAATTAGATAGAAATTCTGGAATTTCAATGAACAGTGAATCCATAAAGTAACGTCCTAATTACATTTTTCTTAAGGTTAAAGCCATCCAAAGTTGTCTGAATTGATATTAAATGGACTCTAAGGTGTTATAGAAGTAAGGTGTAACATCATCATCATCAAATAATTTCAAATATAACATGGCTTATATTCAAGAATCATATTATGTAACAACCAAGCAAGTTAATATTAAAATTGTAAATTCCATACTACCTCTTTTATCCAAGATTTTTGACCTCTTTGACCTCTGTGTTTCTCCTTGTTTTCTTGCTTAATGCCTATCAATTCATGTATAAATACATGTCATATTATCAACTATAACACATGAAATACCATTAGGCATCAAAATAACTCTACAATCCTGTCTTTCTTTGACTTTTTGACTTTAATTTCCATCTTTGTTTTGA
This sequence comes from Neltuma alba, assembly GCF_004799145.2. NCBI lineage: Eukaryota > Viridiplantae > Streptophyta > Magnoliopsida > Fabales > Fabaceae > Neltuma > Neltuma alba. The sequence goes on along the minus strand of NW_021635453.1, from coordinate 3,335 downwards.
CAAGTCTTAAGGGCCATTGCTACATAATTTTTTTATGTAGAATCCAAATATCGAATTAGATTTAACAAAATCACACTCCTTTCCCTTCAACTTGAGTTAGCCAAATAGTATACATTAGGGATTCAAAATTTCTATTTTAAATTCAAATGAGTTTAAACACTTTCCTTAGTGTTCCCCTATACAAAAACACCTTTTAAACTCATTAGAATCATCAAATCACATTGAAACAATCTATAACATCAAGAACAAGCAATGGCCAAATTGAAGGTAGTTTAGGGTTAGAATTTCTATTTTTGATTCCAATACTTTCAAAAACTTTCTCTTGACATATTCTCACATAAAAACATATTCTAAACTCTTTGGAATCATCAAATTAAACTGAAACAATTTCCAACCCCATGAATTGTGCTTGGCTGAATAGGTTCCCAATTTAGGGAGCTTGGGATTTCTTCCAAGATTCAATCCATGAAATGCCCTGCCTTTTGGCCCTTAAAGTACGCATTCGCAAGCGTTATGGTTCAAGCAGATCACGACACAAGCCCGTGGATTTAAAATTTCAACATAATTACTCAGGTTACTATTTACTGTTTAACTTCCAGATTACAGGTCCAATTTCAAAAATTCATAACTAATTCCATAAAAATGATATTGGGGTGTTCTAAAATTATACAGAAAGCTCCTTCAATTCTTGTTAAGGAAAAAAAATATCAAACTGGACTTATCCATAAACAATTCATACAGTTTAATCAATAAATATTACTGTTCATTTCATAAAATCTGGAACTTTCAGATTCTATGGCTCAATTTTGGAAATTCGTATCTCCTTGTGTACACATCCAATTAAGATGATCTACCTCTCATTTTAAACCTTGGGATGTGTACTATAACTCTGCCAAATCTTGTGACCTAACTCATTTGTTTGATAGGTCAAACTGGAGCTACAAACTCACTGCTCTAGGACCTACGTTTTATCCCTTAACATCTCTTTACTTTAATTATTTTTATTTCTTTGGCATACATACCATGGGCTTACTCTTTCCCGTTCATACTAATACACTTTCATTCATGCCATAAACATTATAATTAATTATATGGCATCATTGGCATTCATAACATAAATTACAAAATAGGAGAATTACACATTAAATAATAATATCATTCATTAATATGAACAATTCCCTACTTTCTTCTCCTTGCGTCTCATGCCATTATTGCCCATCATTGATTGACCTAAATGGTTGGTTAGGGAGGGGGTGAGATTCAGGAGAATCTCAGTAGCAAACAATACCACATAATCATGCTAGATGGATGCTAATGTACTACATGCAACTTGCTCGTTCTTTTGTTAGTTAGTGACCTATTAGCATGCTTAAAGCTACCTTCTTGATGCGTGGCCATGGAGACATAATCTACTCATCATGAATAGCAATTACAGTAGCTAAAACATGTCACAATAACATTCAAATAACATGTACACAGCAACACACAAGCATACAATATCAAGCAATGACAATAGGTAAGTTCACTACCTTGCACCTCAAGCTTTCCTCTTACTTTTCCTTTGACTCCCTTGACTTTTCAACGATGTGGGCATTCAGTTAATATCACCAAACTTCCTCTTGGATGTTCCAAGGTTCTAAACATAGTCATAATGATCACACAATCTATTAGGACCACTAGATTATATAATGTCCAAGACTAGCTCTCTTGAACCTCAACCCTTTCTTTTCATTTTAGGGTTTTCTTTCTAGCTTTTCTAACATAAATATCATCATTTCCCATCCTTAAGATACATTTCTTATCAATTAGGACCACTTTAGATGGCCTTAGATTTAAGAAGATTAAATCTAAAAATTTTGCTTCGCAAGTACTGTTCACGTAGAAATTCCAGAATTTTTTCTCAATTTTGAAAATTCATAATTAATTCTAGAAAAATCAAAATTGAGTAGTTCCAAGTCTTACTGAAAGTTCCTTAAGTTCTCTTTAAAATTAAAAATAGTTTTAGAAACCAATTCTATTCTGAACAGTACCAGAATTGTACAGAATTTGACACTCTTCCAAAGGTTAAACACTGTTTCTATATTTCAAACCCCAACTTTGAAAAATCACCATAAATCATACACATATCCAAATGAAGTGTTCTACCCATGGCTTTAAAGCTTACAGAGTGTACTTTAATCATGCCAAATCTCATAATCATATACAAAGAGTAACTTATCCAAAATAGGTATCAAATCAGATGCTACAACCATCACATACCTTGATCTTGAAGCTTGAATCTTGTTCCTTCTTCTTGGCCTTCACACCTACGTTTTTCTCTCTAAATTTTGGTAGAGTTTTCCCTCTTAAACTTATGTTGGCCAAAAATATGAAGGGGGAGAGGCTCTATTTATAGCCAAAAGTTTGGCTTGAATTGACTAAAATGCCCTTGGTGGCTAATAGAAAAAGTAAGGGCAATCTTGAACTTCAAGTTAACTTTTACATCATCATTGCATCATCTTCTTGCATCATCCTTATCTCATATTTCTAGAAGATGCCAACTGTCACAAATGTGGTGGAGGAGAAGGGAGATTAGATCCTAGCCGTTGGATTAAAACTTAATCCTTAAATTTCCTCCGAATTTACTTGGCCCATGTTTCTTCGGCTTTCTTTACGGCCTTCCGAAGCTCAAAAAATTCTTCTGTCTGCTCCATAAATTTCTTTTAATTCTAGAGAGTATCTATAAATTTTGTTAGGTCATAACATTTCCTTTAAGCCTTGCATAAAAATTCATTTACTAAAATACCCTTTTATCGGTACAACCAAATTTTTAATTTATTAAAGCCATTCCACTGGCCTTTTGGTTACAGGACTAATTTTATAAATTAGTACAATCTTTTAACCATTTAACCTCATTTTGTGTACATTTTTGAGGTCTCTTGCTATTTCAAATAATTACCTCAAACAATGTACTTTTTATCGGCCATAACCTTATAAATTCCATTTAAGCTGTCTCAGGGGTATTTTCGTCATTTCTCTTCACATAAGAGCCTTAGAATATTATTTCCCATTTTCTAGGATTTTCTTGGAATTCTCTGTATACTCTTCCATTTTTACCCCTATTGGTCATAACTTTTTGAATTTTGTGGTTTAGTCCCTGCTTGGACTTAACTTCATACAATCCTCTCTTTGAGGTTTCTAACTTAACCCTTAGCTTATTTCTACTCTCTTTTCTCTTTCTGGGCCCTTAAGACTTTACTGGAGCCTACTTGAGCCCCTGAAAACTTTTATTTTACAGTTTAGTCCCTAAAACTGCTTTGACTTCTTTTCTCATCTTTGGGACTTCTGCTCAAAAG